>NC_047129.1:2361526-2391526 GCF_009829125.3 Periophthalmus magnuspinnatus
TTTGAGGGGTCCCAAGTGGACCACTGGAGGTACTACCTTTCAAGGGAGTCTGGTGCTGTTAGGACGTGAGACCAGCTTGTGGGGGGCGAGGCCCGTCAGTCTCAGTCACTGGAGGACCAGCAGCACACTAGTAGCAGTACACATAGCAAAACATGTAGTGCAAGCCTTGTGAGGTGGATTTTTCAGACCCACACGGAGGTGGCTCAAGTGAACAGTACCAGTGGAAAAGAGGTTGTAGATGTGAATTAAAATTAATATTCTATGTTTTGATAAAAAGTTCTTAAAATGGTGGCAATAACAGGACACTGAACTCATACAATTAACTATAGTCTATATTATATAATGATATATTTCAAACTTATAATAGTCTCTTTACATGGCAGGGATGCGAAGATTATTCGGTTAACTGATTACCGTGATTATTCAGGGCACAATATAGTTGTAAGAGCTAAAAAAAATTATAATCATGGCAATCTTAGAAACAAAATTAAGTAATTTCTATTCAATCTCCTCCAGAAAGTAAAATAATACAAAAGTGATTTTTTTTTTTTTTTTTTTTTTTTTTTTATCTGGCTGTTTATGCCCCTCAGTTCTACTGTTTCATTTAGAAAGATTGATTTTAAAACAGGTCACATCCTGTAATATGCAACAAAGAAATGAAAGAAAATGTAAGATTTCACTGTTGTTTGGTCCTGGTCAGTAATTGTGAATAAATGTTAAATTGTGATTTTCTCTCTCACAACAGTCGCAACGCAAATTGATACTGTGACATCTATGTGGTCTGATAAAGTTCAACAGAAAAGGCCCTATAAAGGCTGTGAATATATACATTTATTTATTTATTTATTTATGTACATTGATGCTTCCAAATCTCTAAATAGTAAGCATAAATACGCCTAAAATGAATCATAAATTAAGGTTTCAAAATCTTGGATGAGAGGCAGAACCCTGCAGATACAAATTAAAGTACCAGTTACGTTAAGTTCATTGATAAAGTTTTAGTTCAAATGAAATTATATAATTTGCAACCTCATAGACTAAATAACTGAACCTCAAGGCTGTTGTTTTAATTAGTGTATGGTTATATCATCAGCAGTAATAGAAATCTGAAATCTGAATGAACTGAGTCACTTGTACACATAAAACTGCCATTTTTCAATTGATTGTCAATTTAATGCATGCGTTTATTAGAATATGTTGTGATGTTTGCATATCCTTGGACTGATGACCCTTACCGTGCAAGTGCCTCTTAAGGTAATGAATTTTATGTTGGCTGTAATTGCTCTCTCATGTATTACATTTGCAGTGGAGCTACAAGAAAAAGAAAGAGAAATAAATATCACAACATTCAATTTCCATCTTTATTTTTTTCATTCTCTGGATTTATATGGTAGGGGGGATATTCAAAGCCACTTGGGAATCTACAAATAGCACACTTGTCATGGGGCAGAGTGATAGAGAAGTGACAGCCATTTTGTGCCAACAAACTTTCCAACAATAAATCACTACACAGACACAACCATAAATTGGAAGTGTTGAACCTGTCAGAAAACGAACCATCAACCTTCAGGTTAGAGGGTAAGCAACTTAGCTATTGCCACTCTGAATGCAAAATAGCGGGGTTTGCTAATATTGAAATATTCCTGCTGCAAGTTTGTAGCAAAGTAATAATTGGTGGCACCAAACCCAGATTAATTGAGTCTCAAAGGATTAGGGATCTAATGGAGGGAAAAAAAAACCCCAAAAAACCTCATGATACCCTAAAGCAAGACACTTGACCCCTGTAATCACTGTACCAGTTGTAAAATAAATCACATTTTTCTGTACAAACATACCAAATCTCTGGGTGCAGCAAACAAAAGGAGAATGATTGGTGTTACCAAAAGTACTATGTAACTTTTTGGAAGGTTCCATAGTCAGAATGCATGTTTTTGAAGCTCTGCAATTAAACATCTTATGAATAAATGCAAGGTCGATACATTTAATGCTATACTGTGTAACACTCCAGGCAAAGCAATAACAGCTCAAAGAGGCTTAGAAAAATTGCATAATACACTTTTAAAATGAAAAATCTTAGGGAGAAATCACATAACCCACCCAAAGTTACTTTACTACTTTTACTTTGCCGCAAACCAAGCCATAAACATGTAATTGTGCTGTTTCCCTCCCCATTACTCAGGACACTATATCATTATTTTAAACATACATTTTCATTAATAGTCTTGACATTATCCCACTTGTGACCTTCTTCCCAAACACAGGGCCTGTTTTCCTCTCCAACCTGCACAGGAGCGCTTCCCGGGCCTCCGAGACTCTTATTACCTCGGCATATCGATGCTGCAGCTGCCCCAACTGCTGCCTGTAATGAGCCGGGCCGCGCCGTGCACACCGGTTCAGCGCTCCCGAGCAGAATTAGCGCAAAGGTTAGGATATTTCCAATGCAACGCTACAATATGGAGCGGCCAGGGGTCAAGTGAGTCGCTCATGGACTCGCGGTAATGATTTGGGAGAAGTACGTAGGACCGCCTTGTGTCAGAGGCTTAAAGCGGTGGGGCTGGAAATGTGATTCTCTAGTCGGGTAAAAGAAAAGACTGTTACCTTGCTTTAAAGCCAGAGTATGTAACTTTTTAGCTAAAAAATAAAAAATAAAACCATATTCTTTTTGTTTTTTCTTTTTTTTTTGTTCCACTGAAAAACCCAGGAAAGGTTAAGGTCTAGGTAAGGTACATTTTACTGTCTCCATAAGAAATGTTGTCCTCTGCATTTGACCCATCCTTCAATGCTGTTACGCCTCATTAGGAGCAGCCTTGAAACCCATCTCTTGATTGTGTGCTTTTGGTCAGGACTACCTTAGCTGGAGGATTTTACCTATTGTGCATGTTTTGGGTTGATGTCAAAACCCAGAGAAAACTCACCCAGACACTGCACACAAAAGGTCAGGGGTGACCCAAGAGTCAAACCCAGAAGCCTCCTGCTGTGAGGAGTGAGTGCTAGCCACTCAGCCACATGTGTCTTTAATGTGAGCAGGCTTGCATCTCCACAAACCTGACTCTTATTTGGCCTCCTCCTGCTGGTTATCAAATGTTGTTCCTTGGGCTGTCATCTTCCACACTATGGCGTAAAAGTCTATCCCTGTGGAGAATGTTCTGAAGTATGCTTTTAACTTTCTATTTCCATGGAGGTGATGTGCCACCTCCAGAAAGTTGTACCTTTAGTGGTTTTCACAACTGCCAAAGCAGAGTTTGCAATCACACTAACACTAACAACAACTAGCATGCCAACAACACACTAGCTTTATGTTCTAGTTAATAAATGATAAAGATGTGTTATAATTAGATGCAAACAACACATAGTGGTTTCATTTCTAGAATATATCTGTACTGAGAACAGACAAATTTTACCATTAGGCCTGAAAAATGTGATGATATATAAGAATATCTGGGATATGTCAAATACAATAACATTTTTATACAAGTCTCATATACTGTGTGAACTGTTGGTACTGAATATTTCATCTATTAAACTCATTGATAATACAGTGTGGATCCTGACTTGACATGGATGACTCCTACTACAATATGTTATTAAGTGATAAAACAGTTCTCCCTCAAATACAAAATCACACACTTTCCATTTAAAGAACTGGGGACCTCATTCATAACTGTCGCAGAGCTACTCATGTGTGCCGCTGGCTTATTTGCCTGAAAATCACACGTTAAATATATTTCCAACACATAGGAGGAGGAAGGAGTTAATCTTAATGCTTCTGACACTTGCTCGTAATGATTTTGGGAGAAGGGGTAGACAGTGCTGGGATAATCCGCGGATGGATATGAGCCTGTCCTGCTATGAGGCTGGCACGAGACTGTAAGATGCAAGTTGACTTTCAGACGTACCCTCCAGCTTTGGGTTGGGGGCGGGGAGGGGGTAACCGAAAGGCAGAAAACACTAACAAGATCATGCAATATTAATGAGGTCTGGAGATGTGGGACATGCAAGGCAAATCGGCCACTGCATCCACCAAATAATAGCACATATAAACACAAACCGGTTATAGAAAAAAAAAAAGTCATTAGTGGAATAGCGGATTTAAAATTGTAAATATTTGGCTTTGGTCAAATTATTATTTTGTTTAACGATTGGTAGTTTTGGACCAAAGTCCAGTAGTGGGTGACAGACTGATGAGGTAAGAACATCCAGGACAAATGCAAAGCAATGAGGCCAAGCTATTTCTGAAAATAAAATATTCTGGTGTCTTCCAGTCAAAAACAAAGACAATTGGGAGGAAAAATACTTTTAAAATAATTATATAATAATGTATATATACATATACAGGCTACACATATGTTAACATATTGCTCTCTATATATTCTGATCATATATTTATTATTACTAAAAACTAATTTGCAGGCTTTCAGGGTGCAATATTTAAAACAGGCCAACAAGCCCAGATTTAACCAGTGGATTCATAATAATTGACAAGGTAAATGACGAAGTCTATTTATTGAATATTTTAAATGAACCAAGACAACTTTGGGATCATATTCAACACTTGCCAATAAAAACTTATAAATTCTTGTAAATATTTAAAAATTAACTTTCAACTAAAAGGACAAAAAAGTAAAATGTAATTTAATAATGAGTATACGTAACAAAAAGTGAATTTACTGCACTACATAGTATTGTTATGTTTACTTAACTGTGTGGCTTCTCAGTTGTCAGTTGTCCAAATATAATCCATATCAAAAGAAAATTCAATTCTGTCAACTGAACAAAAAGTTTTCTAGTCAAGATGTTTTGCCGCTCATCTGAGCTGCTTTTTCAGTTCTGGTCAGGGCTCTAGAACATTGAGTCATATCTGTCTGTGACGGGAGGAGCTCACTACACTGAAACAAACACATCTATTTATTTACAGTTTCTGTTTGTTAAGTGGGTCTGTTGTCTACACTAAATGTGAACTGTCCCTGTGTCATATTTTGCATAATCGTTCAGGCCCCTAAAGCATAAACAGCACACATTCATTTAGAAATCATGCAATGCTATTAGTCTTAAACAAAGCTGAACAAAAAAGTGAACAAAATTCCAAACACATTTAGAACAGGATACTTCTGCGATACTTCTATAAGCCCATATATTACAGAGTGCTTATGAGTGCAGTGGTCCCTGTGGGAGGAGGAGACCATCTGGCCCTGTGCAGGTGATGTCCCCGGACACAGGATGGTGTTAAGCTGAGACAGCGAAAGAGCAGCATGTGGAATGTCCCGCTATGAAGAGTCCATTCTGGCACCTCGCAGCTGCACTATCCCAAAGCCAGTGTTTTAGGTCCGGAGCAGTGATAAATGTGGAGCTGACCACTGGAGCTGCACAGAGCTCTCCAGGGCCTAGAGCAGGTGTGTAAAGAGCCGAAATCTACTCCTTTAAAGTTCTCTCATTATCTCAGTCTGTGCTTTATTCAGCCTTTTTCAACACTTTTGGACACTTGAGCAATGGTATTATTTTGAATATTAAAATGATGTATATTTGATGACTAACCTAGCTCATTCTTGTTTATGTGGTCGCACTCAGAACTGAGTTCCAGCAGAAAACTCTAACTTCTGTTAAATCCAGTTGAGAGACATGTTGGTTTTGCCATGTTTGTTTTGCCTTCAAACCAAACCACAATGCTGCTCTGTGATTGGTCTGAAACACTGTCACATAGATTCTCAGGAGTTTGTGAATTAATACTGTGAGATTTCATTATTTTTCCCACAGCTTTTTGTGAAATTCTTATGTTAAAAGTGGTTTATAAAGCAGATTTTACATAAAATGATAAGTCATGTGGTCATTATTACCACATATATGATGAAGCTTTGAAAATGAAATGGAAATTTCTTCTTCTGGAACCAGGGTTGGGCAGTCGTGACAGCAGTGGATCATTCATGCACCACTGGTCACTTTATTAGGGACAGTTGTGGCAACAAATGGTTCATGTTTATACATCATTGCACGGTTCTGAGACATTTGCTGACCATCAAAATGATACGACAAATGCGTTAGATTGAAGAGAGAGTGTTTAGACACCTTGCGACATTGGTGCGGAGGTCTGGACACAAATCAATATTTAGGTGGATGTGAAATATAGTCAAATCAAGTTTTACAAACATTTTTGCTCCAGAAATACATAGAGAATGTCTGGCTAAAAAAAATTTCCATTCTTCATTTTCATAGATTTTTGTATCTCGTTTCAGACAGACATCTTTATTTCTGAGTGTACTAGACCTGAGTACTTGACGGTAATTATTGTTTTAGTTTCTTGTTTTTTTTTCATATAGCAGTTTCCATAATTCCATAATTTCCATAATTCAAATAAATTCTCAGTATTTAGCATTGTTTTGTTTAGTTTTTTAAATCACCTTCCTAAAACCTTGCTATTTTAAAATCATAATATAGGCACACGTGAGTTATTAGCAGCAAGACAAATATGACATATATGTATCAGCTGAAAAATGTTATAATGTTTTGACAATTAGTTATTGATTAAGACAATGTAAGGGAAGTGCCTTGCACAAATATCCAGAATTTCCTCAGTCCCAGTTCATATTATTTATATTATTATTATATTATCTACCGTCAACGACAAAAACAACAGTGTAACCTGACAAGAAGGAATTGAACCCCCACCTTTGGCTACAATGGTTTCCTTGTATTATAAAAGCATGTGTTTCTTAAGTCTTCATTGGCTGCCACGCCCCTCCACACTCGGCTTGACAAACCAGCGCCGCGTCTCACATTGTTCATTATGCAAATTTGCTGCCTAAGGGTAATGCACGAGCAAACAGCCGGAGCAAATTAGACAACAGCATTCGCCAGAGCAAGACACCACAATTAACTTCTCACTTAACGGTCCTGCTGTACTCTGGATCAAAGCGGGGGGACTCCAGATAACCTTTTTTTGCTTTTATGTTTAGTTATGCTGGTTACAGGAGCAGAGCGTACCATTTGCCCAAAGGAAAAGCCCTGTACCTTTCGTTCATCTATCAGCAAAATGCGGGTGATAAGGCGGCTTAAGTGATTGGACACAGTTCTGTTCTCGTTTATCGGTGATGGAAAGTAGGACAAACCTGGCCAAGAGTGTGATGCACCAACTATAACAGAACATAAAACAAAGATGAAGTGTACTTTTTATTCTATTAAAGGACAAATATTATGCTTTTAACCATATTAGCACTGTTCTCTCATCCAAAACATATCTGGAGTTGTATTTAGCTTCAGTGATGCTTGTTTGAATCTTGTGCAGTGAGTCCACCCCCCCATGAGCCATCACCAAACACTTATTCACAGGATTGTTGTGTCACAGGTAGAGGCCCTGTACAGTATTTAAGTCCATAAATCATTGTCAAACTTCTTCTAAGCATTTATGTCATCAAATTGCGTTCATTACTACTGATTGATTACATTAACCTGTCGAGGTACGTTCCTTAATTAGATAAAATAGGCAGACATGGGTTCTTCTCCCTCTGCTGCCTGTAGATAGAGCCCTAGACCGTGTTCCAGTATGTGGAGACACATGCTGAAAAATAATGTCTACTTCTTTAAAAAGCCATTATTTTAAGTTCTAGGACAGAGATGGTGAAGCAGAGGTACTCAAGGGCATGTTTAAAGGCCAACAACAATCCAATGAATGCATAATTTTTGTCCTTTAATGCTTAACCATTAACCTGGCTCTTGCTAGATAGATATGGGAAGCCCTTTGAATAGATCTGGGATAATAATCTGGGATGGTTTTTGCTGAAAGCGACTGGAACCAACAATGGGAGTGTTGAAACTGATACTTGATACTTCATGCTGATTGGCTGAAACATCACAACAAGCCGAAATATCTAACTTTTGTTGAATTCCGTTGAGAGAATTTGATGCTGATGCATTTTGATGCTGATCTTGGCCTATAGATCTATCTTAAATTTGGCTTAATTTAGTTTACTATTGACCAGCTGCAGTTTCTTGCTCAATTAGTTTATGACATGATAACACTTCAGGCAGAATTCCGCAGTTGCAGAGTTGTGTAAAATGCTCTAAAATGTGTTATACATGCAGAGAATTATGTTCAGTTATGTTCATTTGTTGTAACTCAGTGCTCCCTCTATTATCAGCTATGACACATCAACATTAACATTAGACTAATATTATAGCTTTTAAATCGTCCTTCGACATGTCCACCACTAACAACACATTCGTCAAAACAGGAATCATGCGATAATGGGCTGATTGCATCATAACAGTAAAAGGCACCGAGCGTGTATTTAGCAAATGGAACAAAACAGCCAAATGCATATGAGCCATTGATGGAAACATCTGTGGATCATTATGCAAACTTGGGCTAATTCTTTAGACTTGCATTCATTAAGGAGTATTGTTAGTTTCAGTGGCTGCATGCGCCCTTATTATCATGCATTTAGGAAATGAGGCAAATAGAAAAGGCATAAGAGTCCAATCAATAGGTCTTTTCATTTCGCCGTAATGGCCCTCTCTTCCCCGCTGGACTCAAAAGAACTCAGGGGAGATCAGCACACAAGCACAAAACACATATTAACGCTGGCTATCCTCTTTCTGCATATTCCTATCATATTCTGCAAAATTGAGTATGGATTTAACATCAAAGGTTACATGAATTTTTCAAATGAGATATTAAAGTCAATATTTCAGAGGGAGGATGTTTTAATATGGAGCGGGCTGAGTGCTGAGATGAGCTGGCTGCAGGCACGATAACGCCACAGCACCAGATGAAGACGTCAAGAAAATCTCACATGGAAATTTGATTTATCTGAAATAATAAAATACAGGGGAAAACTGCAAAAAGTAGACCTGTGAATTACAAGTCTGATCATAAATCCGACTGACAACGAAATAAAAATGTCCCTGATTTTTATGTCAATGTATAAAAAAGAATGTTGTTATTAATACACAGTCTCATAATCATCTCCTCACTTGCATGTTTTGACAATTTTCAAATCAATACACAACTTTTCTCTTGCTAATGAGAATAAATAAACCTACTCAATTGAGAGGTTAGGTTTTGGAGGGGGGATATTAATTAAATAGTTATTAAGCATGAATTATTCTTGATAAACAATGTGCTCATTATGAATGAAACGGCCTGTATCAGTTTTTTATAGAGTGAAATGTGTCTTGCCCCAGTACATATATACTGTATAAGCAGCTCTTGAGATCATGATAAATCAGTTGAATACTCCTCCTAATTATAAAGAGTTTTATTGTCAGAGAGTCAGGAATGTGTGCAATTAGCATGCTAGTTTTTGTTGGTATCACTGTGACAGGAAAAATAGCACACCATGCAAAGTCTGGAGCTGGCATGTGCAGTGCGCACTTTTCAGAGACACAGCTCAGAGGTGAGGATACAGCAATGGGATGGGAATGAGTTTGACAAAGTCATGTTTGGTGGAAGTTTGACTTAATTTTTCCAGAAAAAGATATAGAATCTAACTGAACTGTGAGCATTTAGTCACAATCATGTGGGAAATATACACAACTTATTTGAGTATAGTAACAAAGTGAGTAACAAAGTGTTGTGATCATTAGAGGGTAATAAAGGTCTGTGTGTGCATGAGGATTAAACAGCCTCTTCTGTGTGTGTTTCACGCTCTTATAGGCGCTCCAAAACATCAGTGGTTCAATAAAACACTTATTTCTAAATGTTTAAATGACAGGGTAAGTCAGTGTGTTCAAACGTTGAGCGTCTCTCTTGAGCCCCTCCCTCATTGCCCCCATGTGTCAATCAAACTTGCTCATTATCAGCTCATGTTTACGTGTATCTCATTCAGAACTCACTTTGCATTGTCCTTTTATGGTGAAATGGAGATGTGAAGGGGGAGTGGCTTGAGATGGGATCATGTACACAGATTTCTGCTGCAGACCGCAATTTGAGAGGGAAGTTTGTTAAGGATTGTACACATTTATAAATCACAACTTTAAATTTTTCTTTCTGCCCGTATAAACTCTTTCAAGTAGATTTTGATGCACTCCTTACCTGGCAACTAGCATTTTAACGTGCACTTCCTGATTATCTAACAATAAAATGCTTTAATTAGATGCAGACCACAAACAGCAAACTTATGCTTATGCAATATATATGTACTGGGGCAAGGAAATGTTGCACAAATACATGAGAACAAATCTTGTACAAGACTTTGAATACTGTCATAGAGGCTTTGGCTCTAGACATTTCAACAATACTGTCCCTTTTGTCTGTGTACAATACTGCATGAATGAGATGTTTGAATGTGAGAGTGCTTATGAAGGTGGAAAACTCTACATGGACAATTATACCTCGAGGGAAGATGTTATAGCCAACGTTTATTCAAACCACAATCTACTTTCTGATTCAGGTGTAGGTGTACTAACTACTTTACTATGTGCCAACCTTTTTATTTATTATTTTACACTTGAAATATTGCAATTTTAGAAAAAATATGAATGAAAGAATGGGCACAATGGAAATGGCTTATGGACATGTCTAGATCAACATAAGAAGTAAGTCTATTTTGTATTATAACTCCATGTACAAAATAAGTCTTATTATAGAAAAGTTCTGCGTTATCCGACTCATTATAAGCACTTGTTAAAGATTGGCCCACTATTGTCAAGAGGGACACGAAATTAATCTTGTCTTCATTCTCCTCGACTAACAGCTGTATTTCCAATATGCTTTCAACTGGCTAATTAAGAAATAGGCGCTGACTCTAGCAAGAACTAATTCAGAAGAAAGTTTGCTCTCCTTGGCGTCTCTGCCCGTGGGTGGGGGTGGAGAGAGGGGAAGGAGGGGTTCTTGTGGGATGGGGGTCGCGGGCTGCCCCTCTCTCCAAAAACACTCCACGCCTCATCCTTCATGTGGCTCTGCTCGTCATGTCCCGTCAGAGGCACAGTTACACCTGAACACTCCGCTGCTGCCAAACACCTGGCTCCGGCTCCCACTGTCCAAATGAAAAATAAGCATAATCTGCCGTTCGGAGGATCCAGCAAATGAGGGATTTCATGACAAATTGGGTGGAGGTTTATTATGCAAAAGCAGGGCCTGAGAGTGCGCAGGCAGCCAGGGCCTCCAGTAAAAAGGAGCAGGTAGTTAGGCATGACATAAATTGTTGTAATGATATGTACCATTTGGTTGGTCTGGTTAGGCCACTGTTTGTGAGTAAACCACAAAACCAACAATAGACAGCCCAGGCAATAATGTTATGCACACTGCAAGGCTCGCCTGGTGAAACATGGATCATTAGCAACACACCATGCTTTTGGCTAGTGGTGTCAGAATTACAATTTCACATGGATATTTGATGTAGCTCCATGCCCTCCAAGCCAAAAGATTGCATTTAACTTCTAGACATTTATGATATCATAATTTTAGATGGAGGGCACAGGGTCGTATATAACTCTATGTGAGATTCATTATTTTTGAAAGAAATATACAAACTAAAACCCACAAATACTGAACTTGAATTGGTCAGAGATTGGCTCCATAAACGTCCCATATTCATCTTCAATGTGGCCGTTAAACAGCAGATTGCTTCATAGCATTCTGACCTGCCCTCCAGCCATACAGTTTATGCCCCGATTTTAAACAGAATTTTGTGATCCTAGAATGTTGTTCTGTCACAATTTTAGTGACACTGTGAACCTCACTTTCACAGTCACAAAGGCAAAAGGTTAAAAAAGATTATGGATTTAGGTTAGAGTGACCACATTTTCAAAATTAAAACACACCTTGGATTGGGTTGGTAATAATAAACTTGTCAAAAGTGCATGTAATTAAGAACATTGTTTAGCACTCGGTCCATTGTTGTCACTATGGGGAGCAGAGCCTTCAGCTGCTCTGCTCCCCAGCTCTGGAACTCCCTCCCCCATGACCTCCGCAACACACACTCACTCTCACACTTCAAATCTAAACTCAAAACTCATCTGTTTAGAAAGGCCTTCTCACCCTGACCACTCTGACCATAACTGCACTGTCTTTTAATCTATATTTGCTTTAATCTATATTTGTATTTGTATGTATTTTTAATCATTTTACGTTGTTTTATTGTCTTGATGTACGGCGACCTTGAGAGCCTTGAAAGGCGCCTAACAAATAAAATGTATTATTATTATTATTATTATTATTATTATTATTATTATTATTATTATTATTATTATTATTATTATTATTATTATTATTATTATCAACTCATGAATCAGTGAATAACAAGACAGACTTCTGTCATTGCAACTGAGAGCATAATTTGGCCTTCTGGTGATTGAACCACAGTTTGCTGTATGTAAGGGACACCTGGGACATTTCTTGTATAAAACTGGGACAAATCACTGGTTTTAGATAAATCTGCTGGGATACAAGCCTCAAAACTGTCCTGGATAAATAGATGTCTGGCCACTCTAATTTAGGTGCAAGTTGGAGTTGCTTCTACTTTTATAAGATTTGTCTGGTACAAAATCTCAAAATCAATCTTTAGTAGAACAACTTTTTAATCTTTTTTCCAGATGATCAAAGTTGCTGTACAATTCCAAGCACTGATCTTCTGGTTGGTGGACCAGTTTTTTTGGGTTTTTTTCAGGCTAGATTTACCACCAGTGACAAACAGCAATATTGTACCTTTGTTTTGCAATAGAACATCTGTAATTTAATAAATGCATACAGTATATGCCATGTGTGGCACAGTCCAGGCAAAATAACCCATTGGAGAACTCCCAAGTGCACCTTTAAAGAGGGAATATTATCCAAAATCAACTTTTTGGAACTTTCAACCATGTTATATTGTTTTTTCCTTATCAAAAACATGCCTGAAGAGGGTTTAAATGTCATCCATGCGTGTTTAAGTAATTTAACAATTTCTCCTGGGCCCTATTCAAATGGTTAGCTGTGAGACTCTGTCCAATGCTCAGCCCACAAGCCTATGTCACCCATGCTCCCACACGGAAATTTTCCATAAATATACAAAAGCATGTTATAATACACTACAACTTCACAAACCTGATGTGATTTGCTATAGTGTCATTAACGGAACATACCGATTGTTATGTGATATCGCTCTGAAAGGGAGGAGTGTGGAGAGCAAAGGGAGGGGAGACTTGGAGCATCAAAAATGAAAGTGAAGGTTCTTAAACATGTTAATACATTGTTTTTGGTAATAATACATAATACATTGTTTTTGGTAAGCATAGCAATTTTCAACTAACAATAATAAAAGATAGCATGGTGATCTAAATATGTAAGTAATACCCCATAGAAGTGTAATATCCCGTCTTTAAGTCCTTTACCATTTCTCCTTCCAAATATATGCATATAAAGATAGATAACTTGTGACTGACTTGATTTTGGATCATAATTGCAAACTTGTTTTGACACAGGCAAACACAGTATAGAATATGAGTACAATTTCTATGACTGCTGATGGTGCTTACATTTTCCAACTGTAATTACTGTGGCTAAATTAAAATCGACTACAAAATGATTCTCCTACATCTTTATGTTTTGTATCAGTACCCAGCCGGTGTCATACAAAGAGATTGTGATTCCCGCTTCAGCTGTGAATTAACTGGCTCAGCAGCTTGATGGATGTGTTTCTTAAAGCTTAATTAGTGTGAAGTTCACTCGAGATAAGTGGCCATTCAATAAATGTCGAGCTGTTCAATCTAAGTGGCGTTCACAAACATTTCAGATCTCAGAAAACAAAACAGGAACAGCAGGAGGAGCCATGGAGAGGTGAGACAGAAGCTGATCTTCATATAGCAGAAGGAAACTAGTTAAAGATAGGGGAGTGTGCATAGCAATGTATATGTAGTGGGAAATGGTATAAACAATTACTTTAAGAGCCTTGATGGCACACAGGAGAAGCTCGTAGTAGAGCCGCTGCTCCGCAAAATCAATTGTTCTGGGTGCCTCCTGGACGCCACCCTTGGGAGGGCATGTCCCACCAGGAGGAGGATCCGGGCGCCCAGGACATGCCCGAGGGACTATGTCTCTCAGCTGGCCTGGGAACACTTTGGGGTTCCATCGAAGGAGCTGGAGGAATTGTAGGGGGTGAGGGAAGTCTGGGAGTTCCTGTTTAGACTGCTGTCCCCACGACCTGGCCCTGGATAAGTGGAACAAAATGGATGGATGGAAGCATGGGCCTTGAGACCCTTTTGGCTGCTATACAATTTTTCATTCACTTCCTATTACCATAGCTGCCCAGTGACACAATGGCAATGGTTGGTGCTGGGATAAAACCAACAACCTTCAGATCTGCTCTAAACCAGTGGTGTCCAAACTATGGCCTAGGGGTCAAATGCAGTCCTCATATCCATTTTGTTAGCCCTCAGGCTTCCTGCTGTACTGTACCATATTATTCTGAGAAGTACTGAGAAGTCTTTTAGTTTGAAATCCTCTGCCATTACAACCTCCAAAGTAACGTTTTTGAATTATTCTACATGTTATTATACTATGCTTGGTGAACAAATGTTTGGAGACCTCTGCTCTAACCAGAGCCAAAATTAAGAACTGGAACTAAGTCAAACTAAATATTTATTGAAAAAATTCAACAACACATGCACTATACTGGCGCGGCAGTATAGTGCATGCTATAATCCATATTTGATATGATCTCGACAATTATATTGAGGGCCAAATTTGGCCCACAGGCCTGAGTCTGAAATGTCTGCTTTATAATGTAAACTTAAGCCCGCTGTCACCAACTGGAACACATTAAAATCCATCAGAAACTTGTCTGGAATTCTTGATCCCTCCTATATGTTTGTCTGTTGTTCTTGTGACTGTGATAGCTGTGGCATTCTGGATGTTTTCAGTCTGATGTTGATCATATAAATACAAATACAACTGGTCAAGGTGATGAGAACAGAGTCAGAATGTGCCAAATGTGAATCACCAATAGCTGAGCCACGAGGCATCCACTGTTGGGGGCCCCAGACACAAATTCAGCTTAGGGCCTCCTGAAAGCTAGGGCCGGCCCTGGCTCTAACCATTGATATAATTTGCATCAAGTATTTCTGTTATTTTAAAAATTTGAAAGAGTGATCTAATCTGTTAGATCAGACCACTCTTTAGCTCCCCACTCTGGACAAGGAAAAAAGGAATTGCCAGACCACTGTTTGTAACCATGACCCTATCCAAGTCCTTGTTTTAGACTTGAAACACCCATCTTCAGAGGTGGGTAGTACTCGGTTACATTTATTTCATTTACTTGATTACTTGAGTACATTTTTTAAGACATTGTACTTTTCAGAGTATTGCCCAATTACATTAACCCATCCATCCATTTTCTTCCACTTTATCCGGGGCCGGGTCGCGGAGGCAGCAGTTTCAGCAGGGAGGCCCAGACTTCCCTCTCCACACACACTTCCGAGAGACATAGTCCCTCCAGCGTGTCCTGGGTCTTCCCCGGGGCCTCCATCCAGTGGGACGTGCCCGGAACACCTCCCTAGGGAGGCGTCTAGGAGGCATCCGGAATATATGCCCGAGCCACCTCAACTGGTTCCTCTCGATGTGGAGGAGCAGCGGCTCTACTCCGTGCTCCTCCCGTGTGACTGAGCTCCTCACCCTATCTCTCAGGGGGCGCCCAGCAACCCTGTGGAGGAAACTCATTTTGGCCACTTGTATCTGCAATCTTGTCTTTTCGGTCATTACCCAAAGCTCATGACCATAGGTGAGGGTAGGATTGATCGGTAAATCGAGAGCTTTACTACCCCAAGATACTTGAACTCCTCCACTTGAGGGAAGGACTCTCCACCCTGAGAGGGCAAACCACCTTTTTCTGACCTCCGAGAAGTAGTTTGAGAATCATGGCATCCGATTTGGAGGTGCTGATTTTCATCCCAGCCGCTTCACACTCGGCTGCAAACCGCCCCAGTGCCTGTTGCAGGTCCTGGCTCGACGAAGCCATCAGGACATCATCTGCAAACAGCAGAGATGAAATCCTGTGGTTCCTGAACCAGACCCCCTCTGACCCCTGGCTGCACCTAGAAATTCTGTCCATAAATATAATCAACATAACCGTTGACAAAGGGCAGCCCTGGCGGAGTCCAACATGCACTGGGAACAGGTCTGACTTACTGCCGGCAATGCGAACACAGCTCCTGCTCCTTAGCAAAGAGCCCCGGACCCCATACTCCCAGAGCAACCCCCAGATATCTTTAAATTATTCTAGAGCAGTAGTTTTCCAATACATTTTCACACTTTTTTGGACCACTACTTTGTACTACTACTTGAGTAATATTATTTTGAAGTAACATTACTCTTACCTAAATACAGTTTTTGGCTACTCTACCCACCTCTGCCCATTTTATAAAATACAATTGTAAAATGTATCTTGTAACTATCTAACAACTAGACTACAATTTGAGCACTGGCTGTTGTTTTTGAGGCTGAACTCTGGACTTTGTTTCACTTTCTGTTTTGTATGAGCAGCTTGGTGGACCCAAAACGTCAATCAATGCTTTCTAAGTTAGGCCCTTATAGTGTATAGAAACAGCACTTTTATGTTTCCCACTTTTCTTCAAAGAATATGCAAATCATCCTTCGTACGAGTGACCAAAGCGGATGATAAAGACAAGGCTAATGAAGATCACCAAAGCAGCGCTGGGAGCCTGACAGGTCATGTTAAATTCTGTTAAAACACTCTTATAATGTGGATGGATATGGCTAGACTTGCAAACAGGGCTGGGACAAACAAACAAGAGAGGGATTAAACCCAGTCAGAAAATGGGACATTTAGAAAGTGCTGACATCTAAGAGCCAATTGAATTTACATACCGCAAAACTTTCATCTGGGGAAGCAACACTGCATCACAGGAATCATTTAATATTTAATAAATTAGAAAGAGTAGCTACGGCTAATTAGAATGTGCACATTTACAAATCAGGCCTGAAAGCAAAACAAATTATGAAATATAACGGTGCCGTGTGCGTTACCGGGGGAGAATAAGATGATACACAAAGCAAATGGAGTAGCACTAACAACATACTGTCAGAAGACATCACACGGCTAATGCAGTTAGCTGGTGCCGCACAGTTTTGGCTTTAAAATATTGATACGCTCCTTGTATCTTCTGCACCGAGGCTAACACTTGCTTATTGCTCACGGGTCATTAGCCTAGCTCTTTTGGTCGACTCTAAGCTAACCGTGATTAAATGAGCACGTTTGTGTTGTAGTCCATTAGAGGCGGCCGCATTGTTTACATTTGCCAGCGACACAGGGCAGTGCGTAAACTCGTGTTGTGTTCATTATTAGATTACTTCCTGGTCTTTTGGTAAGAGCCGCGGAATTCTTGTAAGGGACTCGATGCGCTCTCTGAGGAAAAAGCATTTATCAAATAATAACAGGGCGGCCCGGGCGTATTGAAACTTAAGCAGTTTTATAGCAGATGACAGAGGGACGTCGGCATTCATATCACTCAAATAAAAGAAAGGCAGAGGATTAGGGCGGTGCTGCACAGGCTTTTAACATTACACACAGAACAGATTTATCTTAGTGTAGCAAACACTTAAAGCAGCACTCTAAGTCTGTTTAGAGACATTTCAGCAGCTTCAAGCACTGGCAACGCGCAATTTACAACAATACCTACTGCTTCACTCCAGCTACTTTGCCTATACGCACAAGTAATGCAATGTGTATACAGCCAAATATCATCTTTCTTCATTCTTTTAAAAGATTTGTTGTTTTGGTTTTGGTAGATGTAACTAGACTAAGCCTAAGCTTTTAACTGGTATCTATGTTGGTCAATCTGGACAAAACAAACTTCATTTTACACAACTGCAATATGAGTCTGCAATGTTGTGACAAGTACAGGTTAACATGTGTTGTGAGTTGTAATTACTCAGTTAATTAACTATGGTGATATTTTGACTGCCTCCTTGTGTTTTATGCCAGAACCTTTTCAAGGTTTTGAGATATGTTTGAATGTATCCCCGGTGGGTTGAAGCATGTTTTATTTAAGTTAAATAAGTATAAACCACTAGTTTTTACAGATCCAAAAGGCAGAGATTCATTAGATTCAGAGTTAAGAAGTAACTAAATACGTGAACCAAATATACATATTCAGAATGCAAATTTTAAGTAATTGTATTTTGGTACCATTGAGTCTTTCATTTGGTGGTATTCAGATCACAGTTTCTTAAAAAAAAAAAGAAATACAAAAATTAACACATATACTCGATAATGAAATTTGAACTGCATGGCATTAGTAAGAAGAAAAAGAAAATACAATTTTTGCAATTACTTTCCTTTTCTAATTAATGAAAAAAATGCATTGATGGTGCAGCCAACATAAAGCCCTTTTAATCTCATGTTTTTTTTTTTATTATATTACAAAATGCATTTTAAAGCAGGTAGTATTCTGAAACTAAATACACGTATTTCTTTCAACTCTGATTAGAGTCTATATGACTGTAGTGAAAGACCTCAACAACAGACAACAGGGGGTCCCCCACTGCCCTTTAGAGGAAAAATGTGTTGTGACATTGTCAGCCTTTATATGTAGGATACAAGAGAATCTAAAAGACATACAATATGATGAAGGACAGTGAGTTATACTGTCTATTGTACAAATATTGGATTTAGATAGAAATTGTTAAACTGATAATCTGGGTCTCATAAATCAGCTCAGGTCTAGAGTACTCTAGAGTATTCTAGATAATTCTAGACCTGAGCTGAGCGGTAACTCTATTAGGACAATATTGTGCCAATCCAAAAGAAATGTGCTAAACCATGTATATTATAGACTGGACAAGAGATTTATTTAAAATTAAATAAATAAAAAAATCTTCAGAATTTGTGAAATGAAACTCACAATTTATTTACTATAAATTATGTTAAAATCTTGTCTTGTTTTGTTCTTATCTTATCGTCCTTCAATCTCATGTCTCACCTTTTCTCGTCCCAACCTCAATGTGTATAAATGTATTAGCTTAACTAAATGTATCAGTTTAAGTATGAGCAACCAAAAATAATACAGCTGTGCGTGTGGCTTTTATGTCGAAGGCAAAACAGTGTCTCCAGTGTAAATGAAACTAAGAGCTCTTATTTACATCTGAACTTGACAGACACTGAGCTCTGAGCGACAGGACACACTGAAAAACACATGCCCAAGGTTATGTTTTTAAATGTGGCCCTAACAGCACAATCACAGTTTCTTGGAAAGCATTGCACATTTGTATTTGTAGAATATAATTGTGGAGAGTATTTTCAAAAGAGGTAAGGCTAAGGCAGAAATGTTTTCTTGAAACTAGTAATTAAAACTTTGACTATCCTGTTTTTGTACTTTGACTACTTAGAACTTTTAGACTGTCAACTCCATCTTTTAGTCTACAAAGTGATTATCTTTGTAGGACTCTTTTCTGTGCTTTAAGACTTCATATAGTATAGTAATGTGTATGTATAGTAAGTTTTTAGAATACTTTACATATGGCTCTGTGGCTTTTCGGCTGTCAAGAATGCCTATAGTTTAATGGTGAATTGGACGTTGCCATGGGCGCCACAAATGTCATTTGGGCTGTATTTCTGTGCATGGAGCTGCCGATCTTGACAGCAAATACAGCTGATACACTATATCAAAAGAGACATGTTTTTTTTCTCACTGTTTGACATGAAATCAGCATGAACTTTTCTTGTTTTAGGTCAGTTAGGATTAACAAAATTATTTCTATTTGCTAAATGCAGGATAATGAGAGCCATGTGGAAATACTGAAGCAGCATCTTAAAACATCACCCAGGAAGTTAAGGCTTGGGCACAAATGGGTCTTCCAAATGGACAATGACATGAAGAATACTGCCAAATTGGTTACAAAGTGGCTTAAGGATAACAAAGTCAGTGTTTTTGAGTGGCCATCACAAAGTCCTGATCCTACTGAAAATGTATGGGCAGACCTGACCAGTTCCACCAGTTCTGCCAGAAGGAATGGGCCAAAACGATTGTGAGAAAAAAAAAAAAAAAAAAGTCTTTTTATATAGTGTATGTAAGTTCTATACAGACTACAGAGCCATTTTAAAGCCTCCCAGAGAATCGGTGCAGCGTTGACTTGTTGGTGAAAATGAACATTACTCAACCCCAAAGACCTGATTGCAGTTAAGAATAACTTTAAGATATAAGATTAATATGGCATGTTTATGTAGCTGTTAACTTGAACACTACCGCATCATGAAATCACAAGTTGGAACAGAGCAGTTTGAGCGTTGGAGACATAAACAGCCTAATAATGCAGGATAACACAAACGTGTGAATAAAATGAAACATAACTCCAGGTATGTTTTTGAGGAGGACAACAACATTCTAACTTTAATAAAATCTCACACGAGTCAGTTTGACCTAATATAGGCCCCTTAACCAACAACATGTGATGCTAGAACGTTATCAGATTTCACAGTACTACCCAGTTTGGTTACTTATTTTGTGTTACCAATTTGGAGTCAAACTTTACTTTACATTTTTGTCTAAACATAACTTTTCTGCATCAAGGACTTAGTAGGTTGTCCTTAGTCGCAATCACAAAAGCCCAATTTGGCCATTTGAAGCAGTATATGCTGTGTCTCTGTATGTGGTCCACCGCTCTTTGTACCAACCCAACACTTTAGCACAAAATCTCCCTGCGGTCATCCATTCTGAGGAATAGCTCCCATAGACTTTAGTTTCTACTTTGAGCTATTTAAAAGCTTATGATCACAGGCCTCCACTGCGGCAATTTGATGCATTTCATATCCAATTAAATACGCCCTTGCCTTTAATGATTTTCCATTTGATGTTTTTGAATCTACGATTTTAAAGTACTTTGAAGGATGAAAAGGTATTGCGCTACAATCTCAGAGAAAGGCTGTCGCTTACCAGCATCAGAAATGATCCAGGGAGTGCAGTGTCACATAGTCACATAGAAGCTCATAGAACTCAGTGCACTCTCATTAGATTAACAGGGGGTGGATGAGAGAAGGTCCCTGCTCTGCAAAAACAGCATGGAAGAGGTTGGCATATGGAGATAAAAAAGCCTGACTTATTCGAGGTTACACCATGGGTCATCAGAATATAATGTCTCAACTGATTTCAGTAGTCCAAACAACACTAAAAGTGCATACGACAGGTTTTCATGTTTTTTGGTTTGGAGGGATAGTACCGGTATTATACTCATAATTTTACATCAGTTAAGTAGCAGTTTCTTAGAGAAAAGTGCAAAAATGCAAGAAGTAGCATAGAGTTCTAAAGCAGAATACCTTTATCTACGTCATCAACACCAAAAATTTAATCCAAAATGCAGGGACAATATAGATGCGTAGGATATTTTTGTGACAGATTAAACATTGATTTAACAAAATACAGGTGTTGTTATTGATTTTATTTGTCTAATCATAACTATTGTCAATACATTTTTTTGTTTTTGTTCTGTTTTTTTTCTTCTTTTTAATCTTAAATATAATTATGTCAACTATATTTTAGTGAAAAAGTACTCCTGTCATATGAGCACAGGGGTTGAGTAGGCTGTTGCAGCTGAGTGCATTTACTTTTGATAAGCTAACAACAGTTTTCCAGGTTGAATCTATGCTTCGGCTTAAATGTTGGAACAAAACCTTGATGAGTTGAAGGATATTTGTAGCATAATGACATGAATTCCGTTTCCAACATAATGGTAAAACATGAACAGTTCACAGTGGGTTTCAGAATGGAAACTGAAACCTAGGAATAGACTAATCTCCCAGCTAGGTACACTTGTAGCTTGGGTAAAAAAAATCCTCCTATTATGGTAGTCCTGACCAACCCTAGATTAAGATCTGGAGATGGGTCACCAGGTTGCCCCAGTGGCATTGATGGATGGGTCAAATGCAGAGCACAGATTAGGGACAATACAGCAAACATTAACTTTATGGGTGCATAATTAAAATCCAATGATTATTTTGTGCCAATATCGTTTTCCAAGTTCATTAAGATTGCAGTTACATAATAGGCTACTTCTAGTAATAGCTGAATTAAAAAGAAATAACTTGGTTGTTTTTCACCAACTCTCTCGCTTTCGAAGTTTCGCTGTTCAAGAACAAGACGAAAAGAGAGGGCAACACAAACAATCCTTAATGGAGCTGATACAAGAGGCTTTTTAATTATCTAACTCAATCAGCTAAAGACCAGCGGATCAATGACTCCCCATTACAGTGGCAGCGCGGGGGCCAGACAGGCGACGTTTCATCAGTCCAGCCCGCCGGCCCGCTGTACTAAGTGACACATACAGACTCAGGCTAATCTAATGCGCCCACCATCGCGTTTCGACTGAGAACATCTTTAATTCAGACGCACGCTCCTTTCACTGTTACCGCGTCACTTTCCTGATTCAGAGCCGGTATTTATGGTGTATCCGAGCAGGCAACAAGATTTAAGGCCAGGGGGAAAACAGAGGGTACTATGGAAGTCATGTAATCTAAAATGTACTATGATGTATGTGTGGTGAATGACATTAATTAACTCATTATGGTGATGAAAAAGAATTATATAGAGAATTTTTTGGCTCAAATATATTGGTGGTTGTAAAATGTGGTGATGTCATATCAGATGGAAGGCTAGTTTTTTTCATAGATTGTATATATAAATGGACATAGCTAACCTGCTAGCCGTTGCATTCCACATAGGAAGTGAGCATGGGTGCACTTTCAGCTCCCTCCACTCTGGCTCCAATTTCCTTTACATTAGAAAACTGCTGCCCATTTCTCCATAGCTGCTTCTGTCAGTCTCGCCATTTTGGTCTTAAAATGTTCATATTAATCCACTTCACATGATCCTGGTATTTTTATTTCGCTATTGTGTCATTACTAAAGACCTGAACATTAATAACAGACAAATCGGGCTCCTTCTTTCCCCAAGGTCGCACTCACTAGCGTTAGTAACAGGTTGATTGATTGAAGTGCAAGTAACCCTGCTAAATGAGCGGTGCGGGTGGGAAGGGGCGCTATCTTCAACAGCCTCGCTCCGGATTGGCTCTTTGGTTGCTATGATACTCGCAGTCAGAATTCCTAATATGGAACTCGGCTCCAGATTTGCTGCTATAACTGCGAGCCTCGAAGAGCTTCATTTGACTGAAGCCGAACGCTATGGGTGACGTCCACTTCTTTGTACAGTCTATGATTTTTCCTATTGATTACATTGTACATTGCCCTGAAATATCCAAAAGGTAAATTCATAAATGTTGAACCTGATCATTTGTGTTTTACTAGACCCAACAACTCATTGTGTCGTGACCAAAATCTGTGTTTGAACAATTTTAGTTGCCCCTATCTGCATTACATATTATTGGCCTATTATGTTGTAATGTGCTCTGAAACCCACCAGTTCCCAAAAGAAAAAAAAAAAAAGTAGGTTGTACTAGTTCCTTGGACAGAGCACAATGGATAATGTAAACAAAGTGTAATATATGTTCCCAAATATGCATTCCAACAAATCAATAGTTTTATATACTTTTTTTCAGATATCAGTATACCATTTCAGTATTTGAGCAAACCTTGTCCTGCTTCTATACAGAGATGTTATATAAGCACCATTTTATTGTCAGAGAATCAGGAAGTGTGTGCTAGTGATTAGCTTTGGCCTCTGAAAATTGTGAAAAAATGTGTGAATACTAAGGATGCTCAGAATGCATTAGGTAAGTGAGGAAGTAAACTTTGGACCACTGCTGTTTGTTTAAAATGAACTGTTTTTCATGTTTTTAAGCAGCATATTTACAGTTTGCGTGAGGAATCTAAGCATACCTTGATGCTGTTTATCTAATTATTATTATTTTACTAATGCATTCTCCATAAATAAATCAATTGTGATATTTGATTTCAGTAATGGATATATATTGTGTTACACTAGAAGCACAGACTAAGGGCTGAGGAGAGGTCAATACGTCGATCATGTTTAGATTGTAGCAGATCGAACAAAAATAACAACCTTACTGGGGATGTGCATTCAATTCATTTTCTAAGGGTGGCTATCTCAGTAACTATGGGCCATTAGTAGTTAACATAAATGTGTTGTAGGAGGAAGGCAGGAACAAAAACAGGAAAGATATGCAGACATACCTCAGAGAGATGCTCTTCCTGCTCAAGGATCAAACCTTCTTGGATGATAAACCACTGAGTCCATGTTGAACCAATTTATCAATGAACCTGTCACATATTAGTTTTTACATATGTATTCACACACCAATGTACACATATGCAATGTGGATTAAGTGCCTTGCACAATGGCGCAAGGGCATTATGCATTGATGGGAGTCGGGATTGAACAAGTGTTATTATGAGACTAAAATTTCCAACTCTATTTGGAATAGGGTCAACCCTTGTTTTCAATACCACAATGATAATAAATTATTATTATTATTATTTATTTTTTTTCAACACAAAAATAGTACTTTATTTATATTACATTGTGGTCTTAATACTATGTTGGATAAAGCTTAAGAAAACTAATTATTAAAGGTAAAATTTTATACTCATATTGAGTAAAAAACTAGATACTTGACTATCTAATTTTCATTCATTTTGGCAACCCTAGATTGAACCACCAACCACATAGGGAATACTTGACCAACTGAGCTACTCCAGTCCAACCAGAGTGACAGATAAAAACTTTTTTTGCAAAGATGACAATAAATTTACTTGCGTATGCAGCCTTTTGTTTCCGGTTTGATTTGCAGGCATCAACACAATTCTTCTGGCTAGTGGCACTTGAAGGATCTGATTGGTGGGCTTATGAATATGGGATATTAATTTCACTGCAAGAATGCATCAATTGTTTCCAGTAAGGGGCGCAGAGGCGGTGTTGTTGTGCGGTAAACTGATCGTACTAATGCCTCTGTGGTGCAGGACATTGATTGGCTGTCCCCCCGAATCTCAGCATCCCAATGACATCTGAGAAGCTACAGTTACAGAAAGGCCCGCAGCGCTTCCCCCAGCCCCTCTCCACCAATTTATTGTGGGAAGGTAATATTAAGTCCATGTTTGAGAAAGTGTTGTGGATGAGGCGGCTGTCTGGATGTGGCGGGGAGTGTAAACCGCACGGTGGCAGGGGCAGTCACTCTCAATAGGGGCCAATGTGGAGAGGGCACTGACGGGAAGAGAGCGTATCAATGCACTGTGGGTTCTATTTTAGAGACGAGCTCACTTTTGTCATAGGCAACTGTGCTCCTATGGCTTTAATTGTTCAAAAATGTTCGATTCATGTCAAGCGAGGAACGGTTTGTACTTTGATTTGGATAGGCTACCTATATGTCTCCAAGGAGGAGGCACTGCTTTGCCTGGATTATATGGAACTAAACTCCTCTTGCATTTATTCAATTACATCTGCTTTTATTGCTAAAAAACAAACAAACAAGTGGAGTCACCTGATTGTGTCCATGGAGATAGAGAAGTTAAATGCCATACTGTGAAAATATTGCAGGTAAAGCAATAATGTCTACATGGAAACAAACAGAAAAAAGTTGCAATTGCGTTTTAATTTAATCTTGAACAGTAAAATGAAGTAGCAGCATATATGTGAGTTCACAAACTTACAAGAATCCATCTAGTCAGACTCCTGCTGTTCCGATTGGTCCCAGATGGATGTACTTTAGCCAATTGTAGTAGAAATTTGCTGTTGTGACGCTTTGACCAATCAGCTTCACGTATTTGTTTAGACATGTCACCTTTCCCAGATAACTTTCAGTGAGTCGTTCCAGACTGATAATGTGAAGAGTTTACCTTTAATTTTGTCAAAGCTACTCAAAAATAAGAATATACTGTAGTAAATGCAGTGTTTTGGCACCATTCACTACCTATATTTGACACACATAGGCTAATGTATGCGGATCAGTGGCAGGGCGAGGTGCTTATGTTACCATGCGAGTTCAGGCTGGCCTGTGAGTGGCGCCATGAGCTCATAACTAATGACTGGAGATCAATAGATAGGGACTTGACTGTGGTTTCCTCCGTGTTATGTTTACCATACAGTGGCTGAGGCGGCACCACGGACACATGCCACCCCTGGGAGAAGGAGCAGGGACATACCAACACATATCACAATGGTCTAGTTATTCTTAATGACAATCCTGGAATACATTAGTGGAGCAAGACAGGATCGAATGTAGACAAAGTGCCACTAGGTCTGGCTTTAAGGTGGAGTTAAGTTTATGACATGGTATTATTTACATGGCTCCCCGAAGTCCAGAATAAACTATAATATGTAGAATAAGTAAAATTGTAAAGTTGGGCTATATTGTCCTAAATATTTTTGGTTTTAACCACCATTTAATGTCACTTTAGAAAACTGTCAGTAAAAGTTTTTGTGTTGGCAAACAAATTTCCTCACCAATATCAATCAGTTGGGTATATGCAATAGGTTGAGTTGGATTGTCAATAAGGGGTCTGTTTGTGGTCATGTGATGTTCCTGTAAGTGTCCAGTCAGGTGATTTAAATGTGTTTGGTGCTGCCTTCCTACCAGTGGAGGCAGGATGACAGCGCCACCTGCTGTCTGACTTCTTCAAAACAGTATCCCAGGTGTGTGAGAGTAAAATGGGATGGAGCAAACGCCATGAGGACAGAGGACAACAAACATCGTTGCTGGATTAAGGAGGCAATTGAAATATGGAAAAGTGCCCACAGGACTATAAACCAGGATGAGTTTTTTTTACTTTCACACACTTCGGATACTGTCCTGAAGAAATCTGACTGCAGCTGTTTAAATCAGCTGACCGGACATATCACAACAACATCACATGACCACTCTGAGGAAGACTGCTATTGAGCAATCGAAACTGTCAGGTATGGAAGCAAACTAATCTTTGGTCTGGAAACAGCAAAAGACAAAGTTTAAATCTGTCAATTGGACAAATCGTTGTAAGAATAAAGACGTTTCGCTGCTCATCTAAGTCGCTTCTTCAGTTCTGGTCAGATCTGGACGGCTGAGGGATTACACAGACATCTTGGTCTGGAAAAGGAATTTATTAAAATAAAAAATAAAAAACTGATAACATTATATTTTATTGTGAAATATAAGGTGAATGCACAAATGTTGAACCTGATCATTTCTATTAGTGACTAGACCCAAGAACTCACTGTATCACAACAAAAATCTGCATTTGGAGAATACTCATTTTACCTGCCCCCATCTGTATTCAATATTACTGACCTATAGAATGTGAAGTGCATTTGTTTTCCCCTTTTACACATAATGACGTACAGGGTTGCCAGCAAATGTACAGCTTTTTGGCAAGCTGTTATGTCCTTATGTAGTAAAATCCAGTAATTCATTACTTCAGACAGGTTGCCCTGGTGACATTGAAAGATGGGTCAAATGCAGATAAGCTTATCATACTGGAAAACATCTTACAACTGCCCTGCTTAGAACTACCCTGGTATCTAAAAACTGCTACTTAACAAAGCAGTTTTTAGATCACCAATTATGTACATGGCTGCTGCCATAACAAACTTTCCATATACTTGTCACATATTCCCATGGGGCTTTATTTAGTAGATGCTGTGTAAGTTTTAGTGCATATTTTTCCTTCCTCAATTCAGGTCAGTGTCCTGCTTTCTCCTTCCATAAGCTTCACTTTTCACTGCGTTTAGATTTTCTATAATACAAAACAGGCACAAATGGCTTTTATTGTCGCCGCTGTGTTAAGCTCAGAGATAAGATAGATTTGATGACTACAAGCAAAAACGGAATCGGAAAGAAACCACAAGATCGCAGTTAATAAAATAAGCATCAAAGTCCTGTCACTTTAATATCTGAACATGGGTTTTGTAATACATTTTTCCCTCAGTGCGGCGGATAATTGGGTGATTTTGCGCGTTTCTGGGATATATCATATAAAATACTCCCTTTCATTAAACTAGAATGACATGATGATTTCAAGTTCTCATTTTAGCAAAAAGTGGGACTTGGGATGGAGTACAGTTCAAGCTCGGGGCCAATCGGCAGGTCTTTTATCTGTAGTGAGAGAAGAGTATCTCGCTCTGGGTGAGGAAGAGGAGGAGGATGAAGAGCAGTAGTGTACTGTCTTTCAAAGGACATTATTGCATTTTATTGTCATCTATAACAGTGCTTGACACATGAGACAGAAGCATAAAAAACACAACCAAGAAGATTGAATTATTTACCTTAGCCAATCGCAAACTGTCACCTTGTTTATCAACCAATCACCTTAGGAGGGGCACACAGTGACATACATTCACTCACTCATATGTATACAGGTATGCCCTGTATATATATATATATATATATATATATATATATATATATATATATATATTCACAAGCTCTGCTTGTGAACAAGTCTCTTATGGCCTAGCACCAAAAGTCCCCTAAGTGCCCCATGGACTAAACCAAAGCAAAAAAAATAAATAAAGGCTCTAAGATAAACAATTGGAAATTAGGCAAGCCAAATTACCAAAATATATGAAAACTTAGGAAACTATATAACAAAAATGCAAATTAGCTAAACAAAATTTGTTAATTAATTTGACATAACAAAAATTAATAACTAAACCGTCCTCCTGCTGGTGCCCAAAGTCAGAACTAAATGTGGAAAATTAGTATTTCAGTTTTATTCCTCTAGGGCTCTACTCTCGCAGTTTTCAAATTTAGACTCTGGTTCTGTTTAGATGTGCATTTAAACCTCAACCACATTTCAAATAGTGCTGCTAACTTGGGCAGTACCTGGAGGACTACAGAAAAGGGTGAGGGAGGAAGAGAGGCGGAGTCTGGGGGTATGAGGAACAGTGTGATTGGTCTAACAGGTACCCGCGCTTCAAACTCCGCTTATGCAGGTAGGTGTTTGTAGTCAGAAACACCTGACTGTAATCAGTGCAGTCATGTGTAATGTCACATAGCACTTGAAATTGCATTGGCCACAGTTTTTGACCAGAAAGCTGCAAATGTACCTAGCTTACACTAAAATTGCCAAAAAGGACTAGAAACAGTAGACAATACTATAAAAAAGTTGACAAAAAAAGTTCAATTTTCAATTTTACTATATTTATATTTTTCTTAATTTTGACCTATAATCACTGTTGTAATTTCAAATGCACATTAAAACTCAGCCTTTGTCCTGTACGGCACTTAAAACTTGAGTTTGTGTACAAATTTGTTTGTGCCCTGCAATACATTTTACCTGGCCTTATAAAATTATTTTGTTACGGTCAAAAGATCAAGAAGAGCAGCCAACAATCACTACACACTTGTATTATTCCACTATCCAAATACGACATACAACCTAGCTTGTATGAAATGTCTTTTTCATGAAATGGTGTAATGAACCTGTGAATACCAATGAGAAAGGGGCCAGAAAGAAGCGGCGTATTTGGGGCAATAAAAGATGTATCCGATGATAAAACGCTCTCCCTCTCTTTGCCCAATCTAAAAAATACAACTTTCCCTCGTCCTCACCTGGCATAATTTAAATGATTGCACAGTTGCTGCAAAGTAGGACACTGCAAGACTCCTTATCCATTAGACGATTAATTTAGAGACTTAAAACATTGCTGCAAATTGGTAGTGGAAGTAGTTGTACTAGCTAGCAGAAGCATGTATTTTTTCTCACCTAGACGGGGTTAGCACTTGGGGGCAGTCCCTGAACGTATTATGTCTCATGCCAATGCCCCAGCCGTATGGAAAAAAGGTTGAAGCGCACGGCTGGAGAACTTGGCAACGCTCTTGCTACATTGAGATAATGATGTACCTGTCCTTAACAATAACGCTAATCATGTCTCACCTCTAGGGTATGGCTTTAAGGTCATAACAAATTCACTCCCATACGTTAAGCTCCTTGTATTGTTTTAATGAAGTGGTCTACAGCATGCTAGCACCTCTAATAGCCTTTTGTGTACGTGGAAAAATGCCAAATTTGTATAGCTCACTCTGCAACAAAATAGTCTGAGCATTAGGAGTGGGAAGATTGTGACATATAAGAATGCATGCCCGCGGTGTTTTTAATGAATGTGAAACCCAGTGTAAAATTATAACTGTGAAACACC